>NC_056745.1:604822032-604839532 GCF_019279795.1 Protopterus annectens
CGACAGTGTGTGTGTGTGTGTGTGTGTGTGTGTGTGTGTGTGTGTGTGTGTGTGTGTGTGTGTGTGTGTGTGTGCGCGTGTGTGCGTGTGTCAGATGCCTCTACCATGTTAAGGGCCTCTGAACCCACCATTGGCAATCCTAACAGCCCCTGCAATTGTCACCCACTTGAATAGCACTGGCAGACACCAGAACACTACATTACCTCTGTGTTATCTGTGTTCTGTATCTAGCACTATCGTTTATAAAACTGGGCAGGTAGGGGCTGTGCTCAGCCCTTTAATAGCTACCCCATGTACAGCACTATGATTTTGTGTGCACTACCAGAATGATAGGCCAGACCTGCATATGAGATAGCAGACACACATGCTGGTGATTGCCAGGTTAGACTAACACAGGCTGACCTGCATTAGGAATACATACCCCAATCCTGTTATACACAGTATCATGCATACCCTCATCCACTGCATCAGGGTTGAGTGGATGGGAAAGAAATAGCAGGAGCAACAGGTGCTGATAGGTAAATCTGTTTCTGTTAAAGTAATGACTAAGCTTGTGAGGGACCTGGTGCCAGTACTCAAGTAACCTCCTCTGTATGTATGGTACTACTGAATATCCAGGTGACATGTATGAAGGCTAGCTGGCTGTGTCAGGGGGTATGTATGCAATGTCACACTATCCACTATCCACCCCAATTGTCCCTCACACACTGTTGCATGCATACACACCTGGTAAACATGTACATATACAGCTGTACCTTGGCTATGAAAAGGTCACTGTGTTTCCACTCTGCCGTACTCATCATTGCTAATATTTGCAGGCCCACAGCCTGCAGCCACACAGACACCTGGAACACAAACAGAATACAGTATTTGAGACAACAGTCAGTTAGAAGTACTAACAGTAACAATGCATCATGGCTGAAACGGTGCATACACTTCGATTCTATTCCTGTTTGGTATCTACGTCTCTGAAGTACAGGCTAACACAGAAGGTCTTTGGCTAATGAAGTTTGCAGATGACTGCAAACTAGGAGCCATAATCGAAACTCCTAATGATGTGGACATCCTACAATAGGGCCTCACTGAGACAGATGCCTGGTGTCAAAGCCATAGCCTCAAGCTCAATGCCAAAAAATGCACTGTCATCCCCTTTGGTAAAAACTCTGTACCCACGAACTACAACATAGGTGGTAGTATACTTAACACCAAAAGTGTGATAAGAGACCTTGAGACACAGGTGGACAGAAGTCTCTCCTTTGATAATCACATCACCACTGTAGTCAGGAAATCCTTCTATGTGGCACACCTCATCACAAAATGTTTCTCATCCAGAAAAAAGAGGTCATTGCTCCCCTCTACTCATCACTCATTAGAGCCAGTATAGAGTACAATGCCCCTTTTGGTATGTACCTTACGAGACATCTACAACAACTGGAAAGGCTGCAGATATACCTCACAAAGAGGATTACTGGCCTCAAACAGATGCCCTACACAAACCGTCTCAAAAAACTCCAGATTTACTCCGTCACATATCACCTACTCAGAGGTGATCTCTGCCTAATATACAAAGCTATGTCAAACACAAAGCTGTTGGGCATGCTCCACTTTAAGAAATCTAAATCCCTCTGAGCTACACACTCTAGGGACCTAAACCTTGTCACCACAATAAACAGGACATACAGAATAGATTCCTGTCCCATCGACTTCCCATACTCTGGAATAAACTACCTATCTATATCAAACAAAGCTCCTCATTAGCACTCTTCAAGAAAAATCTTGATGACTGGATGTGAAATAGGAAATTCACCCCAAGGATCACCTCTGTGGCTCTGCTCGATAGTGGCAGAGGAAAATAATTTTCTTGGGTGGCAAAAGCCAGGGTACCTTTTCGGCTGGGCTTGTATAGGCCCTAGGGCCAATAGCCTAGTACCTATCTATAAACCTATGAACCTATGAATGTGTACCCATAACTATTGCCAGCAGACAGCACCTTACACAGCATTACATTACTACATTGTACTATAGTCACGCTGTGGATCAGACCCATATCAGTATGTCCCTATATCGATGGTATGGATAACAGGAATGTGGTACAGGCATCATCACATACACAGGGTGAGGTGTGGGTTTGCCAGAGGCCTAGGCTGGACCATATGGCTGACATCATGTTGGTGTTCTGCAGGGGTGGTGTACAACTGGGCCATGCAGAGGAGCTGTGTGTGTCTGGTGGTGACCTACCTGTGACAGAGATGTGTGACTGTTTGTATGCACACAGTTAAGCCATGTGGTTGCCCTACACATGGGTATGTTGGACAGCCATGGACCATACATGGCAGGATGTACAGTTCACAGTCTCTGACCAGGAACATGGAAACTGGTTCTGCCAGGGGTCTCACTGGCACCACCAGGCCCAAGGGCAGATGCAGTATTACTCCCCGATGGTGACTGCTGTCTGTTGGATCTGTGTCCCTGACAGGACCAGCCAGGACCATGTGCCCATGGCTTACTCCATTGTGGTGTGGACAGCACCCTACCTTGGTAGTGCTGGTGGTACTGCCACTATGAGAGTGTGACTGTGCATGGCCACGTGGGCTCTCAGCTGATCTTGTTGCTGACCTACATCCATGTGGTTGATTCCCTAGTCCCACCACATGCTCAATCACAGACATTGCACAATCGAGCAATGACAGTGTCTCACTCCACCATCTAACCACAACATCATCAAAATGATGTATGGCATCACCAATGCCATGGTGGTCGTCATGCATGGCAGGACATGCTGCCTTCATGACCCTGAGCATCTGTCTGGTGTTGCAGTCAGTATGCACCTGTGCCTCCATGACGGACTGAAACATGCATCCGATGACACCTGCTGTAACACTTGTAACAGGGGCTTGACAGGCAGCAGTCCACCTTTGAGCACCCCTGTCCATATGCCTTTGTGTGGCCTCACCTGCTCTCTGGTTATGGCTAGTGTCTACAATCACACTTGCCATAGTCACCACACTAGCCTGTTCCATGCCACTATCCTCTGACTGTCCATTATCTGCAGCTGCTGCGGACTGGGTATGTGGGAGCATACTGACTGTGTGCAGGGACATTGTGGGTGGAAGTGGGATGCCAACCAATTGCACAGATTCAGCCCCTGACAACCCCACCTGTGCCTCACTATGACCACAATCATCAGAGTCCACTAAGACATTGACATCAGATTGTGAGTGCGAGGGACCCTGATCCCCTGGTATCAGAAGACAACATATGTAAGTTAATACCTGCACTATAATGTTTACTGATATGCAGATACACACACACACACACACACACACACACACACACACACACACACACACACACACACACACACACACACACACACACACATAAACTCAGACACACACACACACACACACACACACACACATGTACGCACACACACGCATGCACACACATATGCATGCACACACATGCATGCACTCACACACATGCACACACGCACACACACAGACACATGCAGGTGAGGTGCCACAAACCCATTGTACAGACCACAGAATATCTGAATGATGACATGCACGACACACAATCAGACCCCAACACACACACTCTGGACAGGCCCTCAACAACATGCAGTGCAGCTATGTCCACTTAATGTTGCTTCAGCAATAAGCATTTAAAACATTACACTTCTGAATTTATTATAGCTAATTCTGACAGTAATTCTGATGTCTCTTAATTTGTTTTTGGTTGTTGCATTAAGTACTTTATTACATTGTTTAGTTCATTAACTTTTCTTAAAAAATAGTCGCTCTCTGTGCATGTTGTATACTTTACTCCTTTGTATGTAGCATACCTACTCTGGGCCAGTAATTAAGGAGCCTGAATCCTCACCACTGACACTGGATAGAGACATTTACTTGGAATAAAAATGGATACACTCAGTATTTCCAGATGCAGACCTCTCTGCATCTAGCACAATTATCCTTAAAAGCACACTGGGGTCACAGTAAGCCTGGGGTCTGGCAACACTGTCAGAGGATACCAGATGTCCTGGTAAATGGTGCCAGCACATTTGGAAACTGTCAGGTTGCTATCAACCTTGGTGCACAAGTCACCTCACACCTGATTGCATGCTGAGTAAATTGTTATTACTGTCATAACTACTGTGGATAACACTTACTACAACAGGGATAATGATGCATTCCCTAGCATTCAGTTTGAACCAATGCTTGTGGCACTAGTCATTGATTTGGGTGAGGTCCTCTCGGAGGATGCTCACATCACTAGAGGGCTGTATGACAGTGGCCAGCTTGCAGTCATCTGTAAACCTGGTCAGCCACAGGCCACTGGTTTTGTCTTGCACCTCAGATGAGTATATCCCAAACAGTAGAGTCCCCCAGACAGATCCTTGGGGTACACCACTCTTTATGGGTCTACTACTAGAGGTGGCTTCCTCTACTTTGACTGAGTGGGTGCTATCATTGAGCCATTTAGCTACCCATCTGGTAACATACAGTTCGATGCCTAGCTGTGTAGGCTTATGTATTATGGCTAACTGTGGATTATTGTCAGAGGCTTTGGCTAGATGAAGGTAGGCAATGTGTACCATCTTCCCCTTATCCATGTGTTTGTTGACCACTTCATATACATCAACCAGGTTTAACAGGCATGATCCCCCTTTGACAATACCAAACTATGTGGGCTCCAGCATTTTCAGGTTGCTGATGTTCCTATTTGTAATGTCCTTGATAATGTCTTCACCAGTGTTGCAGATCAGGGTTGCTAGGCTAATGTGCATATGATTGGCTGGTTCAGTGGATGCTCCACCTTTGTGTAGAGGGATAACAGTGGCTGTCCTCTGTGCAGATGGAATGACACTGGTGCTCAGGCTTTGGTTGACTACAGTGTGTAATGGAGCTGATAGCTCTTGCCTGAGTTCATGTAAGATGCAGCCAGGGATGTTATCAGGTCCCATGGAGATTTCAGTTTGTTGCCTTTGAGAGGGCATTTCAAACCTGCTCCCTGATGAGGAGGGGGGGTCGGGTGCTGTGCATGACCTCCTATACTGATGGGGGGACGGGGGGGACATTATCATGTAACCTGTCTGCAGCAGGTTGGCTATAGCTATGGCGTGTGTGTGTATGTGGTGTTATTGACCACCAGTATAGAGTGGATTTGGTTGTTGCCTGTGCGATTGCAGACATATGTGAAGAAGGCCTTGTGATTGGCCTTGGTGGATGTGTCCAATTTGTACTCATAGTTTGCCTTAGAGTAAGTCTTCTGTGACCTTATGTGCTTGTTCAGCCAAAGTGAGATTGCTTCCAGTTTGGCACCTGCTCCTTCTTGACCCTATACAGCCAATATTTACACCTATTATTGGGGTTTGTGTATTGCTGCTGTCCACCACAGAGGTTTACTCTACCTTGGGGGAGTTGAGTTTTACAAGTCATGAATTGCTGAGTCCATACAGCTATGTAGGTACTCATATAGATGTTTGTTGTAGTCTTGGACACAAAGTAATAACACAGTTAAATACTTTTCCAATTCCAACTTAGTAATTATAATAAATCTAGTAATAATTTCTGTTTCAAGGCAATACAACAACCTGTAGCTGTAGACATGTATGTCTGTATGATGCACTGAAACCTAGATTAAACATTTGTAAAACAGGTACAGCTTATTTATCTAACATTCTGCAACTCTTGTCTGTATGTTTGAGGCTCCCAGTTACACCTATTAATACATACATGTGAACAGGTAATACCTGATATACATTTCTGTACTTTGCAAGTATGGCACACTGTGCTTATACTCTTGCAGCTCAGTCATACCTCTCAACCTGTTAGAGCAAGATATCTGAATAAAGGCACACATACATGGGGGCAATGGCCCACAAATAGTGACACTTTGTAAATATTGCTGTAACACACTTAAGACTGTTGATAGCACAGTAGGTTTTACATTCACAGGAATACTCTGAAGGATATGACATGTGTCATTCAAATGTATGCTATTATGTTATGATGTTATTCTTTACTGATCTGCCAGTGATTTGCCAGACATAACACAAATCTATGAGAAAATGACTACAAATATGAGGCTACTGTTTAACTTCCTATTTCCCATTATTGCATGCCCCTTTCTGCATTCCATTACATGCTTAATTGTTTGCCATACCTGTTGTACTCCTGTAGTGTTTTCTCAGAGCGATTGGTCTTTCTCTGTTCATCTTTCTCTATTAGCAGTTTTTGCATATAAAGGCTCAGGCCTGTTTTTCATAGGCAGCAGCCTGCTTTTTGTAGGTAATGCTCATGAGCAGGTGATGACCTGTGCACCAATTGGTGTGTCCCACTTGCTAATTGCATCCAGAACAGCTGTGTTGTTTTTTCCATTAGCAAATGTCATAGCAACACAGTGTTATAATTAAGTCCTTCATGTGGGCCTTGCCCTTTTTCCATGCATGTGACAAGGGCATTATTGAGGTGTGGGAGCTACAGCTTCACAGAAGGTAAGTAGAAATACCTATTAGAACAAGAAATGTGGAGAAAGACCAACAAAATGGGAACAAAATTCCAGAAATAGGGACAGATTGAAAGTATTGCTGTTATACAGTTAGAAGATTGCTAAATTAACAGGGAATGTCTTGGCATGCATTTTCTGCATGACTTGATGTCTGACAGTGATATGTATATGCCATACCTCTCAACTGTCCAGATTTCTGCAGAATGTCAAGTTGCCTCTTATATTACTCCAAGTGAACCAGGAATGCAGGACGCCAGTTAAATAATAAAAAAGTAATCCATCTTTATTGAAACCACAAGTTTTAGCGCTTTCATCTCCGTAATGGAGACTTCATCAGAAACAATTTGCTACATTTAATTAGCCATTTATATAAAATTTAAATCAATGACATCACATAATCAATTAAGATTTAAAACAATACAAGCCTATAAAAATGTATATATATATATATATATATATATATATATATATATATATATATATGTGAACCTGAAAATGTATATATAAATGTAAATGCCTGTTTTTCTGTATTTGGCACATTGGGTCTTGCTTAAAACACAAAATTTTGTTTTATTTAAAAACCTATGTTAAATATATGTTATTTGTGTTAAAGAAATTCTGAATATTGAATAAATAAATAAATTGATTTGTTAATAATCCATTTAATATATAAATATATCAATATATAACTTGTTAAAAAATGTATTTTGTTAACTCAGACCTTTAAGTGAATAAATTTATTATGAATGAATAATTAATATAAAATATAAATTGTAAATTATTCTTAATAAATATTGTACTTAAATGTATATAAAAGAAAATGTGAACATGCCAAAAACTGTTACTTATATATTACTGGCCCTTTCGATAAGTAGCGGTACTAATGATACAGTTTCATTGAGTCCTGGGGTAAACATAGAAGCCAGTCTGTACTGCCACTGGCTTTCTTTCTTTTTTAACAGGTTTTTCCAATCCCCACCTCTAGTGTCCATCTTTATAATGTCTAGGATGCCAAAAACAAACTTTTTAAATCCAACAAAAGAAGTACTGTGTTTGTATAAAGCATTAGTGTTCTTGTGGTTCTTGATATCATTCAAATGCTCATAGATTCTATTTTTAAGAAGTCGTTCAGTCTTACCTACATAGAAATGTTTACAGGTACAACATAGAGCCAAATATACCACTCCCCTAGTGTTACAGTTACCATTTTGTAAATGTACCTTACTATTCATAATGTTGTTCAAAATTAAAGTTGGCTCTACATAAATATAATAACAATAGTGACACATGCCACATCTTTTGGTACCTTGTTTGTCGTGGGAAATATTAGGTCTTTTGTATTCTAAAAGTTGTTTCATATTTGGACCTACTTTGTTGACAAACCTAGGTGTACTATCCACCTTCTTGTATATAGCATCATTTGATCTAAAAATGTTCCAATTCTTTTCGAAAATGTTTTTGATAGCAGGAGTTCTTATGTTGTATGTTAAAACACAAGTGGTGTTGAAATCACAAGTGTTTTCTCTCACAGCTGAGATATTCTAAGAAGAACCTAATAGGGGAACATATTTTACACCCCATTGATGGTAAATATTTTGTAAAGTTGAATTAATCAAATCTGTGGGGTATCCCCTCTCCAAAAACATTTCTCTTAACAAGATGAATTCATTTTCCAGATCTTCCTTGTTGGAGGTCATCCTAGCAATCCTGATGGCTTGCCCTTTTATTATACTGACCTTTTGAACTGTAGGGTGATTGCTCTCAAAATGTAGGTAAGCATTACAAAAAGTTTTCTTTCTAAATATTTTAGATTTAAACTGTTTATTTTGTTTGTCTTTAATAATGCAAGTATCAAGATAATTGATACCCAGTGTATTATATTTAAAAGTAAAAGAAAGAAAATCAGTACTGCTATTAATATGCTCTATAAATTTGATAATATCTTCTTCCGGACCTCCCCACAAAATAAAAATATCATCCAGGTATCGAAGATAAAGTTTAATGTGGGGCCAAAATGGGCCATCAAATACATGTTGTGTTTCCCACCCTAGTAAGACCAAGTTAGAATATACTGGTGAACAGGTGGCACCCATGGGTACACCGGTAACTTGTTGATAAAATTCCCCTTCAAACCATAAAAAATTGTTCTCAAGTACTATGTTCATAAGTTCACATATTAACTTAACCTTGTCATTATCAAGGTCCGAAAATTTAAATAATACATCCTCAAATAAAATCATCCCTTCATTTTTGGGAATACATGTGAACAAGTCTTTGACATCTATAGTTAAAAACAAAACATTCTCTTGAAATAAATCTTAACACTTTTTAAAAATTCCCATGAATCTTTGAGTAGGTGAGAGGTCTTGTGGACTACATGTTGTACATGAGAATCAATGAAAACAGTAAGTGAGTGCGTTTTGGATCCCTTTGCCGCCACTATGGGTCTAAAGGGGGGGCCTAAAAATATCCTTATATATTTTTGGTATTCCAAAAAATACCGGTATTTTGGGAAATTTTGTAAATAGAAACTCGTACTCACTAGAACTGATTCACCCTTCCAAAATGTATTCCTCTAGATAACTGTCTATTCTTGAATAGGAAATATTGATTTGATTTTTGGAAGTATGACTATAAGTGTTCTCGTCAAATAATAAATTTAGCATGGCATTGGAGTAATCCATGCTCTTGAAAATAGCTATCCCACCACCCTTGTCGGGAACGAATGCTATGGTCATTCCTCAAGTCACAGAGTAAGTTAAATTCATTCTTAGTTAAATTCCAATCAATCAACCTGTCTTTTTGTTTAAATTCATTATATATGTCTTCCATAACTAATTGTTCATAGGTTTCCAATAGGGGGTGTATAGGGGGATTGAATACACTCCTCTTTTTTAATTTCTTATTGGTATCTGTAGTACCTCTACCATTGTCTTGTATAGGTTCTAACAATACTTCAAGATTTAATTTTCTCACAAAAAGTTTCAAAGCTTCTATATTGTCTACAAGATCACCCCTGTTAGATGGAATAAACTTAATACCCTTTGAAAATAAGTTAAATATTCATCAGTAATAGTCAAATCTGTGTAATTGTAAATGGTGAAACCTCCTTTTTTAAAACAATGTTTTCTTCTGATAAACAAGATGTATCAAAAATATCTTTGTCTAATAAACATTTCTGTGGTGGGGAAACTGATTTCTTCTCTGGGGATAGTAAGTTCTGTTGTATTCCCCTTCCTTGTTGTAATACTGTGCCAGTCTCTCTGAGCGCCTGAGAGTGGGAAAATCCCTCTCATCTAAATTTTGCATACCTATCCCTTCTTCCACTGAGTCATTGGTGTGCCCTGCATGGTTATCCAAAGTAGATGGTAAATGTTCTGGTGGAAATTCGACACTATCATGTCTATAATGTTGTTTGTGCAAAGACTTGTTCTTATGAAACTTGTTGTAAGAAACATTTTGATTTTTGTTAATGTATACCACATTGTCATGGTAGTTCTTTTGATCCCTAATAATTTTACGTTTTTTCTTTTGGAAAATATTAAAAGATCTATTCTCAACCCTATCCAACATTTTAAAATACATAACACTATAATGTGAAAACAACAAATCATTTCTGATTTTGTTGTCTAAACTTTGTACATCCTTAAAGACTTGCTCTTTTTGAATTTCATAATATTGTACAGTTTTTCTTAAAAGACCCAGGCCTATTTCATTAAAGTAATGACAAAAATCAGACAAGATTTCATCAGAATAATCAATGCCAAAAGGGAATTTATAAATTCTAAGTCCCTGTGGCACAATTTTTAAATTAATACATTGTTTAAGGTATGCAATGTCAATTTCTATACTTTTACACTTAAAAAGTCTTTTTTCCATTAAAAAAATCAATTCCTTCAACGAAGCGTTGTGATGATCCTTATCAAGGTTATTTAAGTTGTTGTCATTGTCGTTGATGTTTTCAACAATAGAAAAGCAGTATTGTTTTGAAAAAACCTTATCAAATCTATTAGTAGCCTCCTGTTGAGAGACTGTCACCGGATGAAAAAACGGTGTAGCGCCACTGTCATTATGAATATTATTATTACTAAGTAGTCTGTCATTATTGAATAAAGGCTGAAACACAGTACCTGCTTTGGGTCAAACATCCATGTTCGTAGATGTAATAGGGATGTTTCCTGACCCCACAAAGATCGGGGAAGGACCCAAGTTGGTACGACATCCATTAGGTATACCCTTAGTACCGTTGAAACAGCTAGGATCCATGATATTTAGTCCAAACTCAGGGCCATCTTATTTATCTGACTCGCCGTTGGCATGTACCGCTCTACCTTGACTAACCAAGTTCGGATGAAAAAGCGGAAGTCCTGCACCATTGGTGTTGTATCCAACATAGCCCGGAGGCACAAAAATATTATGCTCACCCATAAAGGAAGGACCGGTTGCACCGTAACTGTCTCTTTGAGTTAGAAGTTCCAAAAGCTTAGGTCCAAATATGAAACAACTTTTAGAATACAAAAGACCTAATATTTCCCATGACAAACAAGGTACCAAAAGATGTGGCATGTGTCACTATTGTTCTTATATTTATGTAGAGCCAACTTTAATTTTGAACAACATTATGAATAGTAAGGTACATTTACAAAATGGTAACTGTAACACTAGGGGAGTGGTATATTTGGCTCTATGTTGTACCTGTAAACATTTCTATGTAGGTAAGACTGAACGACTTCTTAAAAATAGAATCTATGAGCATTTGAATGATATCAAGAACCACAAGAACACTGATGCTTTATACAAACACAGTACTTCTTGTGTTGGATTTAAAAAGTTTGTTTTTGGCATCCTAGACATTATAAAGATGGACACTAGAGGTGGGGATTGGAAAAACCTGTTAAAAAAGAAAGAAAGCCAGTGGCAGTACAGACTGGCTTCTATGTTTCCCCCAGGACTCAATGAAACTGTATCATTAGTACCGTTACTTAGCGAAAGGGCCAGTAATATATAAGTAACAGTTTTTGACATGTTCACATTTTCTTTTATATACATTTAAGTACAATATTTATTAAGAATAATTTACAATTTATATTTTATATTAATTATTCATTCATAATAAATTTATTCACTTAAAGGTCTGAGTTAACAAAATACATTTTTTAACAAGTTATATATTGATATATTGATATATTTATATATTAAATGGATTATTAACAAATCAATTTATTTATTTATTCAATATTCAGAATTTCTTTAACACAAATAACATATATTTAACATAGGTTTTTAAATAAAACAAAATTTTGTGTTTTAAGCAAGACCCAATGTGCCAAATACAGAAAAACAGGCATTTACATTTATATATACATTTTCAGGTTCACATATATACATATATATATATATATATATATATATATATATATATATATATATATATATATATACATTTTTTTATAGGCTTGTATTGTTTTAAATCTTAATTGATTATGTGATGTCATTGATTTAAATTTTATATAAATGGCTAATTAAATGTAGCAAATTGTTTCTGATGAAGTCTCCATTACGGAGATGAAAGCGCTAAAACTTGTGGTTTCAATAAAGATGGATTACTTTTTTATTATTTAACTGGCGTCCTGGATTCCTGGTTCACTTGGAGTAATTTCAGTGGTTTGTTCAGTTTTTATTTGTAAGTTGCCTCTTATGTTTGGTCTGTTCCTCAGACAATTTCTGTTTCTGACAGATAAGTAGGATAATCTGAGAAGTAAAGTCACTAAATAATGACATCCATTTGTGTTTCAGACTTTATATCCTTCAGAAAAGTTATGTTACAACAAACAATGTAATACCAGCAGCTTTTTCAGTTTATAACACCATTATTTAAGATATGTCCCTGTTTTTGGCCCTCTGTCCCCCAAGTATGTCAGGCTTTGTACAGATGTCTTCCAATAAGAGATTCAGAGGTATGGTATATCATTATTTAGTGACTTCACTCCTGATATCATCCCAGTGATTTAGAAGAATCCCAGAAATGTTATGAGGCAGTAGCCATAAATATGGTCCCACACCCTGGACATTATGTGGAAATCTGTACAGTTGAGAGTTATGTATTTCTGGCCATTGTTAACAGACTATCAAGATTGTGTAGCAGTGTAGTGTGTAAATGTTTATTGGGCTAAGTAGGGAGAGGGGCAGATATGAGTGTCATAGATACTTTTCTATCTGACTGTGCATGCTGCTAAAGTTGCTGGTGGTTTATCAGCTGTATATGTTTGTAGGGGCAGACTGAGAAATATCTTGTAATACCTCAGGATTCCAAGTACACTGTGACTTGGGGCAGTATATGTAGGAGTAGTGTGTGAAAGGCAATAAGGATATGTTTGTTCAAACAGTCGTTATACTCTAGAGTTCAGCTGGCTTACTGGTATGTTGCTGTGACTGTGATGCAAATGGTTGTGGGTAGACAATTTCTCACTAATGCCTGTTTTCCCTACAGTTACATACCTGTAGTGCATGATATATTTGTAAATGCATGAGTAATTCCCCAAAGCTGATTTGGGGTACTGTTGTGTTGGTCTGACTGTAGTTCAGAAGGTGCTGGATGAAACAGTTGGCAGCTCTCAGTGTTTTTTCCCTTCTGTTACATGACTGCAGTTATACCTCTCCACTATCCAGATCTCTATAGACTGTCCAGATGTGTGGCTCATATTTTTGGTCTGTTCCCCATAACTGTTGTGAATTTCTGACAAATCACTGGAATGATGTGAGCACTGACATCATTAAATGATGGCAATCATTTGTGTTTCAGACCAGAAATCCATCAGAAAATATATGTTAAAACAAACCGTGATACTCTAGCAACCTTCTAAGCTTATAACATCCATATTTCAAACATGTCCCTATTGTTTGGCCTTTATCGCCCCACTTTGTCAGGCTTTGTGCAGGTGTCTTGCACTAAGAGGTTGAGTGTATATATATATATATATATATATATATATATATATATATATATATATATATATATATGTGTGTGTGTGTGTGTGTGTGTGTGTATACATACAGAGAGAGAGAAATATGGATATATATATATATATATATATATGTGTGTGTGTGTGTGTGTGTGTGTGTGTGTGTGTGTGTGTGTGTGTGTGTGTGTGTGTGTGTGTGTATAACATTTCTAATTCCACAAGTTTTTCCCTAATGTTGGATGACCACCCTGAATGATATACTTACTGAAGCATTACTAATTTACACAGCTCATATGGAATAGTGGTAGCTACTGTGACTTCAGTGTATAAGGTCTTTGTTTTAAGGCTTGTCAGGGCTGTGTATTTTCCCCCTTATGTTAAATGACTGTAATGCATGATATGCTTGTAAAAGCATTATAAATTCCCCCAGTTCAGATGGTGTAGTGGTATGTTGCTATGACTGCAGTCCACAGGGTTCTGTGTTCAAGAATTGGCATTGATAACTTTTTTACATTAATGATAAATGACCATTATGCATGATATGTTTGTCAAAGCATTACAAATTCCCACAGCTCAGATGGTATAGTAGTATATGGTTGTGATTGTAGTCCACAGAGTCCTGGGTTTGAGATTTTGCAGGGCTGATTGAGACAAAGTGATTAAAGCACTTGTAAGCAGTTGTAAGCAGGTTTGCATGGTTTTGTGTGAAGCTAAGAGATGTTTAAGTCCCCTTAGCTTAACTTAGTAGCGCTTATTCCTTCTTAAACCCATGTTAATTTTAAATAAAGAAAAGAAAAACGGGTGATAGGAAAGTGGTGAAATGGGGGCAAGCAGGGGGTAAAACATTAGGAAAAGCAGCTAGGGATGTGCAGGATGGGTGTAGGAAAGGACCATAGGTCTATATTTCTTCTACAGCAACAGCTGTGAATGATGTGGAAAATTTGGAATTTATAGCCCCACACTCCAGAGGAAGGGGTGCTGGCAGCATACATTTGTAGAGTAGTTTGAGTGTAGATTGATTTACGTCACTAGACATGGGGGTGAAATGTAGAGCTATGTATGGGGCAACAATTTTTCTGTGGGACAGATGCCCTTTTTTTTTTTAAGGTGAGAGTGGAATGTTGGCAAAGGGTTGTAGGCATGTTTGGTGAGGTAGTTTGGGTAGGATAGGTTGCATTCACAGACAGACAAGACACACAAGACAGCAGACAGGGAAGGTTTATAACACATGAGGGGGTAAACACCTTGGATGGTGAGGGTGGTTGGGAATCAGAGGACCATGACCCCCCAAATGGATACAGTGGGACTGAGGTCCCCAACCATGGGCAGTCACCACTGCACCTTCATGGCCCCAAAGGTGACTGTGTTGATGGCTGGACAGCAGGGGCAGCCTGCCCCTCCAGGTGCACCAGGCAGCCCTCCATCTGGCTCAGCCATCCATCCAACTCAGAGTGGATGAGGCTGTGCACCATACTCCAGAACTTGCAATGGGTGATGAGCTCTTCTCTGCACCCTTGCCCGGGGGGGGTGGGTTCCATCCCCTGAGGCATTTCCACCCAAAGGTGTTGCAGGATCAGCAGAGGAGGAAGTTCCAGGTTGGGTCCCAGATCTGCTGGGGCCTGGTGCCATGGCCAGGTGAGGTGGGAAAAGTGGATCCGCTGGGATCTGCCTTCCCAAATGTGCTATGGTGTTGAGGTTTTCCAACATATATTGTTTAGTCATGAACAAAACATTTCAAAATTAGTTCTAACAGCATGCATGGGTGTTCCAATTAGCCCACAACAACAGATTTGAAACAGTTGCATAGCAAACAGAACACATGCATAAGTGGAACAACAGTAAGCATTGTAACAGCATACCAGTTACATTGATGGCAACAGGCTACCAACAATGGTATTTGAACAAGGTATGTTAAGATGCAACCAATTAAATGAACAATAATAGAACACAAGCCCAACATTAGCCTTTGAGAAAAACATACCCGTAGTATATGAATAACAATTAGTATTGCAGATGGGGGGGGCTAAAAAGTCCATTAACAACTGTATAGGCTTCTATTTTTCACAACGGTACTGCTCAATACTCTTCAGGTCTGCCCTCACTTTACATCTGCCTATGGCCCATAGCTTCTGTAGCACATACATACCTGTTAAGCTGTCAACCTGTAATGATATGGGGCAGACTGTGACAACTATGGGTACATTACTGGAAAGGTCTTGTACATGTCATAGGTTCATAGGTAGGTACTTGGCTATCGGCCTGAGGGCCTATGTAAGCCTAGCCAACAAGGTTCCCTGGCTTACGCCACCCAATAAAGTTGTTTTCCTGTGCAACTGTCAAGCAGAGACACAGAAGTGATCCCCGGGGTGTATTTTCTATTTCCCATCCACTCATCAAGATTTTTCTTGAAGAGTGCTAATGAAAAACTTTGCTTGACATAGATGGGTAGCCTGTTCCAGAGTATGGGAAGTCTCTGGGACAGGAATCTATCACTCCAGCATGTCCTGTTTATTGTGGTGACAAGGTTTAGGTCCACAGAGCATGTAGCTTGGATGGAATGGGATTTCTTTAGGTCTAGCATGTCCAACAGCTCTGGGTTTGATATGGCTTTATATTTTAGGCAGAGATCACCTCAGAGTAGGCGATATGCTACAGAGTAAATCTGGAGTTTTTTTGAGACGGTCAGTGTAGGGCATCTGTTTGAGGCCAGTAATCCTCTTTGTGAGGTACTTCTGTGGCCTTTCCAGCTGCTGCAGATGTCTTGTGAGGTACATTCCAAAAGGGGCGTTCTACTCTATAATGGGTCTAATGAGTTTCAAGTAGAAGGGAACAATGACCTCTTTTTTTCCTGGATGAGAACCCTTTTATGATGAAGTGTGCCATGTAGAAGGACTTCCTGACTACTGTGGCGATGTGACTATCAAAGGACAGACTACTGTCCACCTGGGTCCCAAGGTCTCTTATCACGCATTTGGTATTAAGTAGACTGCTGTCTATGTAGTAGTTCTTGGGTACAGAGTTTTTACCAAAGGAGATGACAATGCACTTTTTGGCATTGAGCTTGAGGCCATGGTTCTGACACCAGGCATCTATCTCAGCGAGGCCCTTCTATAGGATTTCCACATCATTTGGGGACTCGACTATGGTTCCGAGTTTGCAGTCATCTGCAAGCTTCATTAGCCAGAGGCCTTCTGTGTTTGCCTGTACTTCAGAGAAGTAGATACCAAACAGGAGAGGTCCCAGGACTGAACCCTGTGATACTCCACTTGTCACTGGTTTGAGGTCAGATTTGGAGTGTGCAACATTTACAGTGTGGGTCCTGTCAGTGAGCCAGTTGGCAACCCATCTTGTGATGTAGGGATTTATACTTAATTCAGTGAGTTTATCTATAATTCCAGAATGGGGGATGGTGTCGAAAGCCTTGGCGAGGTCAAGATAGGCTGTGTGAACCACCTTACCCTCATCTACGGCTTTAGTGACTGCCTCAAAGAAGTCGATAAGGTTCAGGAGGCATGATCTGCCTTTTACAAACCTGAACAGGGTGGGATCCAGAGTTTGGAGGTTACCAATGTCTTTGTTTATGAGTTCCATGATGATATGTTCCATGTCCTTGCAGACCAGGCTCATCAGGCTAATAGGGCAATAGTTCCCAGGATCAGTGGTGGCTCCCCCTTTGTGGAGTGGGATAACTGTTGCTGTATACCATTCAGTGGGCACAAAGCCTGATGTGAGGCTATGACTGAACATGGTGCTTTGCAGGGGCAGCCCGTGTTATTGGACTGCCGGACTGCAGCCCCCTCAAAACAAAAAGAAATAAAAATAAAAAAATAGAAAAAAAAAAGTTTTTAAAATTTCGCGGACTTCGCACATGCGCAGTAGTCCCGACTACTGTGAGTCTATGCGCATGCTCCAGGCAGTCTGGTAGTCCCGATAGGGAAACACAAGGAGATGTCTGTGCACTTTTAAAGTGCACAGATTCGCTGGAAGAATGCATCAGGGCCGGACTGCAACAGCAGCAGTCG